>NC_134569.1:52102776-52145276 GCF_050947875.1 Dermacentor variabilis | reverse complement strand
CGTTACACAGTGACACCGTCGCGGCCAACCTTTTTGGTGGCTGTTACGAGTTTTGTAATTTGTAATAAAGCAGCTTCAAACAGCTCCAATTTCACCCTCACTGTTTGCGCCAACTAAGGTGGCGATGAAGCGAGGAAAGTGCCCACATTTTACTGCCGTGAAGAAACGCATTGTTACTCTATAATACTGCTGCTTCTTAGGCGAGTTGGTATTGCATACAGTGCAAGCTTGGATGCGCTGTTAATACGAGGGCATACTAAGGCACACAGATAAACAGATGGGGGAGATTTTATTAGGCTACCGGAGTGCGGCTGACCTCCGTTCTGTTGAATGCACATTTGGCGCATGCACTAACCGTACTTTCGTCTATCAGTGACGCCACGACAACGATCGAAGTACAGATTGATCACATGCAAGTATATTTGCGTGCGGCGACCCGTTCGCAATCTATTTTTTTCCCATTGTCCTTATTGCCACCTGGAGAGTAATTCAGTTACTTAATTTCTGTCGAATCCTTTTATAGGACTTCCGTTTGTTTGGCTTTGTAGGCGCTTCCTGCTGAGTCTGAATTATCGGTCGGCGACTGTAGTGTAGAACAAAGCTTTGGGCAGTAAGTATCTTGTCGTTTTCCGTGTTTCTTTAAATCTATATGCTACATTTACTCCTTTTTCTCACAAATTATATTAGGAGGTTGTAAGACATACAATGCGGCCACCCTGTACATATCTCTCGGTCAACAGTACTCCTCTCGCACCAAAAGTATTACGATAATATTACACTAACTCATGCGCTTGTATTCGCGCCTCCCTTATTTTGTGTGCAACTTTTCTTTTTCGCGTTAATTTACTCTCAACAGCTACCCAAGGACAACAAGCGCATCTGTTCATTCCCTTATTTTTGTTCGCCAGTGTGCTTTTTCACTGGCTTGCCACCTACGCTAACTAAATGTGCAGCGTCATGATTGTCCGACATTTGCTCTTACGGAGAGTTTTGGCGGAAGCGATGCGTTTCGAAAATAAGCCTGCTTCATATGCACTGTTACGGCAGCCATTTCAATGGAACCCGCAAATATACGAAACGCTTTGCAAAGGGAGAATGCACTGGGTAGGTTAAAGTGGAGAATTTCTTTAGAGTGGTATTTAGAGTCGATTAGATGAACCTTTATTTTCTCTGGCAGGGGGGGGGGGGACACATGGCAGATATTTTGAAATAATTTTTGCATAGCTTTTTCGTTCGGGTAGTGGGGTTGGGGGGAGAATACAATGCACGCACAAGAATACCGAAGGACCAGCTTATGTTATACGTAATGGAAATGACGTGCTAGGTCAACGAGACTAATCGCGTTTGTGAACAGGCAGAATAACTAAAGATCGTCTCGGTGAAAACTCACGAGTTCCACTTCGCAGGCACATGACCCGTTAACTGCGCGGCAACTTCGGCACTCGCTTTAGCGTGTACGAATCTGCGAAGCATAAAACAAATGGAAAGTGCGAAATGACCGTTATGCCAACAAGAGCGAAAAAAAGAAAAGAAAAAAAAAGAAACGCGTATCGAGCGAGTCGGAACAACATCGGTAAATGAGAATTAGCGCTCCGCCCTAATTCACTGCGCGCAGCGCGGCGAAAGCGCCAAACTTCGGAACTTCTCACGGAGGTCGGAAACGTCGCTGTTTACCAACTAGATCGCAATATAATTTTTGGTGGCTGCAGAAAAAAAAAAGAAGAGAAATATGAGAATTACGCTGCTCCTCGCATGACGTCACGTACACTCACCAGATTATCAGCTGCGAGCGACGAAGGGGGTAATCCGAAAGTGCGAAATCCGGGGGTGCCGAAAGCCGCGTCCCAGCGCTGCCGGAGCAGCATGTGCGCTTGGCCCGCGGCGGTGTCCCCGGCGAAGCAGCGCCCCCGACCGCTCCGCCAGAGGCCGCCACCTGCTTGTAACCCTGGTCCCGCCCTCCTGGCTTCTCCCTCCCTCGCTGCCTCGCGCTGGCCCACTACCCACAAGTGCCTTTCAAAGCGATAACCAACAGCTGGAAAAGAAATAAAAGCGCGCCAAAAAGCTCTTGTCGGTAGGCAAAAGTACTGTAGCGAAACGCCTCTCTCTCACTCTGCTCCAAAAAAGTTTATACCCTTTCGGGCTTGTCGCGAAACAATAATAGTCATCTGCCTTTCTTGGCCGTCTTTCCTTTGAAACTATCCGTACGCTACACGGTTGTCATTTCTGCTATGTGAGGCTGACTCGCGCATACCGCTCTTGACCAAATAGTACCGGGCGCGAAGCTTCAGGAAAGAGAAAATCATGCAAGATAGATGACGATTACTGTTTAGGGGCAAGATGATCCTCAACGCGGGCGAACGTTTCTTAGACTATTACAAAGTTTCGAAACCTCCACACTCTTTTCGAAGGCCGCTTTCCGCGAGTTGTCTGACATGTAACGTTCTTTTATAGGCTGCCTCTCTTCTTTTTTTCTTTCGTGTTAGTAACTAAAAAAAATTCAGAGCCATTCCACTGTAACGGTGGATGACCAGCGGAGATGCATATATGGTGATACATATGTTGATACTACATATGTTGATCGAATATAGGAGGCACATACCACAATGAATTTACTACTGCTTTATGATCGGTCAGTGGCTCTGTGGCGACAATGGAAAGGTTGTTGGCCAATGTCAGGTCTATACACGACCCATGACACATCGTGGGCACAATGATGTTTGTGTAACATAGACTGCAGAACCTTTTCCAAGAGAAACGCCACAAGCCACTTTCCGTTTGGCCAAGGCACGTCTACGTTGCCACAATTACGCTGGGGGTGGAGTCGGTAGGGGTGATCCAAGCAATGGTGCGTACGCTTGATGTTTGCGGCATGATCTTCGTCCGTATCTTCGCCGCGCACATTCCCGCTTCCGTTCACGACGGCGTTCTTCGTAAGCCCACTGTTCTTCGGCAGTGCTAGCCGCACGTGGCCTACCCATTGTACGGGCGGAAGGGAACTGAGATAAGGTTGCGTGGTTTACCTGTAGAGCCTGTGACGTCTACCCGCAATCCATACTCAACAGTGTATATTCCGGCTTTACTTTTTTAAAGCGAAGCTTTCTTTGCCATTTCTTTCGACTTTCCCACTGCTGCTGCTGCTGCGGCTGCTGTGGCTGCTGCTGTCCTTCACACCGCGTCGGGAGGTGGTTCAGTACATGTATATACATGGAAGGAGCGTGGCAGAGAAGAAAAGGTACGCGAAGAACTCGTTTGGACTGCATCACGTCGAATGTGCACAATGCCCTCTAGAACTCCCGGGTCGTCACCACATTAGCCTCTTGACAGCTGTAATTATCCGTGACCCGCCACAAGCGGTTACCTTCATACCAACCTTTTTACCTTTTTAGCTTTCTGCAAGTCCAGAGGGAAGCTAGATAGAATGAAAGAGAGGAAGGGGGAGAGGAGGTACAGAATGGGTAGAACCAACGCAGTCGCGGAACAAGTGAATAACAGCCTTGCCACTCTTCGCTCACAGTTCCCATATCGAATTATTTGGGAGATTTTAATTTGCCTAATGTGGAACTGGTCCTCCATGTTGTACAGTAAGTGCAGTGTTACCATGGCTGGTGCACTCTTGGATATCGCCTTTCATTTTGATCCTTCGCAGGTAGTTGAAGAGCAGACGAGGGTGCAGGGTGTGTCTAAATCGATTCTAGATCTTTTTTTTTGTTAGTGGAGACATTCTTCCTAAAGCCCACTGTAAAGTAATTCTTGGAATTTCTGATCACCGTGTTGTATTACTTCATGTATCTTCCGCCTCTACAAATGATTACAAAGACGGCGCCGAATAAAACAACACACGAAGAAAGGACACGAGACAGCACGTAGGCGCCTCTGTCTCGTGTCCCCCTTCTTCGTGTGTTGTTTTATTCGGCGCCGTCTTTGTAATCATGCTTAACCAACTAGCCCGCCAACAAATGCTCAGTTCTACAAATTAAATCCAAAAAACTCCTACGTTTCCTAACTTGTCTAAAGCAGATGACGTTTCTTTTCATTCTTATAGTACTGATTACATACACATTCTTTGGCACCGGTTTAAGCATATTGTGAACAGCTGTATGCGTTTTCTGCCAAACATTATTAACAAAACAAAAAGTAAGAATCCGTGGATTTCCAGGGAGGCACTGAAATTACGGAGGCGGCTAAAGAGATTTAAAAAGAGAGAATCTTGCTCCGACGCATCATATTGTGATAATCTAATTTCAAATTTATCCTCTGAAATTAAGAACCAATTCTCCATAGACAAAACTGGTTGCTACGGGGAATCACTACCTAGTGTTATTACAGCATGACTGGAAATGTTTTGGAGAACTATTTCGCCTAAATCCTTGGACTGCGATGCCTTCGAAATTAACGGGGATGAGGTAACTGATTTTGAATTAATATCCCATTCATTTAACGACCACTTTAAATCGGTTTTTACTAAAAGTGATGGTGCCCTACCCCTTATTGATGTCTCCTTGCCACATATGCCAGACCTTATAATCTCAGAACAAGGTATCTTCAACATGCTGTTAAAACTGAATATAAAGAAATCACCGGGGCCAGACTACATCCCAAATTCGTTTCTTCAAACATATGCAGAGTGGGTGCCTAAGTATTGGCACATTTTATTTCATAAATCATTACGCGACGGTGAACTACCGAATGGCAGGGTGACAGCCCGAATCAAACCATTGCATAAAAGTGGCAGGAGAAACAACATTAAGAACTATCGCCTGATTTCATTAACATCCGCAACTTGCAAACCACTCGAACACATTATACATAATCAAATGCCAAATTTTCTTCATAACCGTAATTTTTTCACCAAATATCAACGCGGTTTTAGAACAAGATTTTCGACATGTAAGCTGGTAGAAATAATACACGGTTTTGCAACATCAGTTAACAATGGTAGACTAATTGACGCTACATTTATGGATGTTTCAAAGGCATTCGACAAGATTTGTTACAAAAAACAACTCTATAAGTTGCATAATGTTTTCGAAAATAATCAGTTAAGTGAATGGACCGCTGCGTACCTAACCCACAGAAAACCGTTCTTTTCCTTCCTTAACAGCATACCTACATCAGTAATGGTGGATTCTGGAGTACCGCAAGGCTCAGTGTTAGGGCCAGTATTGTTCGTCCTACATATCAATGATATTGTACGAGATATTCCAGTTCATCTTAAACTTTTCGCCGACGATTGTGTTATGTAGTCCGAAATTAATACCTACTC
This sequence comes from Dermacentor variabilis, assembly GCF_050947875.1. Taxonomy (NCBI): domain Eukaryota; kingdom Metazoa; phylum Arthropoda; class Arachnida; order Ixodida; family Ixodidae; genus Dermacentor; species Dermacentor variabilis. Next base: position 52,140,013 of record NC_134569.1, on the reverse strand, counting down.
GGAAAAATTATTGCATAAGAGGGCACTCGAGAAGGTTGCTTCTTGTGGTCGTTAAAAGTAGACGGTGATCAACGTTGACAAAACTGTTTTCATGAGAATAATACATAAAAGTAAACATTTGCACTTTATAACAGTATAATAACCGTTGCCTCTCTGAAGTTAGTAACAGCAAATATTAAGGGTTGTGCATTTAGAACGATCTCAATTGCAATACTCATATCAATTATGTCACTGCAAATGCAAATCGTAAACTCTTTTTTTCTCAGGCGAGCACTTATGTGTTCCTTCCCTTCTGTTCATTTTAGATTACGCTGCAGTGATATGGTACCCTTTTACGAAAACTACCAACGTCAAACTAGGGCAGGTGCAAAGAGCCGTGCGTTTTACTTATAAGAGATTTACGAGAACTTCAGCTACAGATATTTTAAAAAGGGCTAATATTTCTTCTCCGGAACAAAGAAATCTTTGTTCGCGATTTAAATTCTTATACCAACTAGTGAAGGGGCATTAGAAGATTGACATAACGGATATCTATCGTTCTCGTCCGGATACGCTACTCGGCAAAGACACAATTTCACTGTAACGTAGCAACTTCAATGACGTAGCAACTCTTAAGTATTCATTCTTCCCACGTACAATAGTGGACTGGAACCATCTAAAGAAGAACATCGTCCCTGCGCCAACATTAAATTCTTTCTAGTCATGTTTACAGTGACATTATTTCTTTTTGTGTCATGGTTCCAGTGACAGTGTTCTAATTCTTTGGTGTAACCTCGTGTGTGTCATACCTGTATGCTTTGTTTTTAATTATATAATAGCTTTTTAGTATTGTTAACCCTGTGAATTTTTCTGTACATACCGCTGTATTAATTACCTTTGCACCACCCTGCTAAACTCACCGCATGGTGATTGCAGTATATATAAAAGAAAAGAATAAAAAATAAATACAAGGGGGGGGGAGGATAGGGATAAGGTGACGTGCGAAGGCAAGGAAACGCTGGATAAGCTTAAGTTCAAGGTACGGTGGGTATGTTTCTGCTATTTCTAAAAAAATAAAACCATGCAAATATCTCAAGCGGACAACTTAAGCAGGGCGTGCAGAAGCAGAGCCGCATTAATTAAAGCGCACCGCAGGGTCTAGGCGAAACAACGGAAGCGGTCGCACGTCAAATCAATACCTCAGTGCCCGCTGCGACAGGTTTGTGGCTGTGACATTGCTTGAGGTCGCGGATTTGACCGACGGAGCCGCATTACGATGGAGGCGAAATGGCACATTAAAGAACATCACGGTGCCGAAATTAATCCGGCGTCCGCCACTGCGGCCTTCCTCATAATCCGAATGTGGTTTTGGCGCGTACAGCCCCATAATCCAATTCAAGTTTAATTCTTCGGCCACTGTGCGATGTGTGGCAATGACGATGCTCATCCCTTATCAGAGGCTATGAAATATGGCGCACAACAACGCCTCAAGCAAACACCTCTCCCTTTGTGTTTTGTGTACTACGAAGACAAACAGCAGTGGTGTACGCAAGGCAACGTTTAACATCAACTCAGCACTCTTGCGTTGGACAAAACTGTGAAGAAGCAAAATATTCGCCGTCGACACCACCACTTACTATCGTCAATCGAAGCAAACAAAACAGAAAGCTTCGCTTATATCGATTCGCACAGTGCATGGGATCTGCATAATTATTTATTACGATACCTTTCTTTTTAGCAGAACACGTTTTGACACTTCTCGCGATTAACCGCAGCTAGGGGATACCCGCGGATACACTTTTGCTTTATGCTTTAACTCTTTTAGCTCTGGGGTGGCCGCCATCTTTTTTCGCCTACGCACACAAAACGCCAGAACCTATAGCGTATAACAAGTCCTCTGTAAAAAAGGTTCATAAATCGTCGAAGGATGTTATTCAGGACATGTTTTCTCAATGCAGTTCATGAGCGGGAGCCATTCTCTTCCACTGTTTAATGAAATATGAAACATGAGAAGTTTGGCCAAGGAGGTGAATTGATCAAGCGTAGACGGCTGCCAACTGGGATAGCAAGTAAACGGCTGCGTCGTGGATCTCTTGTGTACATTTGCTGTTTTCACACCCACAATTCTTCATTACAATTCTTCAAAGGCCTGAGTTCTCGCTGTCGTGGTAGCTCTGTGTTAGCGATGGTCAACACGCGGTTGCGCTCTGGCGGGCTCCACAACAAAGTTTGCGTCGCACGCACCTGGAGAACAAGGTCGCATGCAAGCGTTGCTTTTAAATTAGTAATTCATGAATGCGCAAGTAATTATTCACGTGGCTCAACACCAAATACACAGAATCTGGAAAATGTCTACGGATATTCCGTGTGCTCCAATCATCTGTCAGACGCTGAAGAAGTAGTCCCTACATCTACGGTGCAACAATACTCTCGGAGGCAGTTGGGTCAGTGGTAAGCTGCTTTGATGAACTGAGCAGCTAGCGAGTTATTAAATCGATAGCCTTAACTGGATCATGGGTCTAAAGAATCCGACAATCGCCCCACGTTGTGGCACCAAAATGCAGGCGCATGCGCCAATTTTTTTATGAATGAAAGAAGTCAATTATCCATGTTCGCGTTGAACGGACACCCTTATAAATAATCAGTGTGGCTACACGAGTGCCTGTGTGTGGTTTTCCCGGTTTTGTTCATGTTTGCTGAGCAATGCACACGCGTCTTATGACGTTTTGAGGAGTATAAGTACGCCTCCGTGAACTGGAAATAAGTCTGTTGTCTAATTTGCCTTTTCGCGTCGCTCTCATTCTGCCTGCGCTACAAGAAAGTAGAAGGCACCACATGTGCAAGCCCATGCAGTTACCCTCGTCGACTGAAGTGTTAAAAAAATAGGGTCATTCAGTTAACCTATACGTATGTTAATTAATGGCCTTCACAGACTTTCCACGACTGTTCTGACATGCTATTAACCACACAGAACCAGTGACGATGTCTAGGCGGCTGAAAAAGAGAACAAAATAAAAACAAGTGAAGAGAAAGCAAGTAATTGAAAGCAACAACGCTTTCGAATGAAGTTGTCAAAGTAATTTAATGGATGTCCATGAGCGCGAAGGCTTGCGCCTTCATCCTCTTTAGCGTATGCCTAAGTGACTTTCAAATTTTTTGCACGCTTTAGGCACTCGTGAAGTACACCCATCCTGCGTTTTCAACACGCATACGTGAAAGATGTAAATATAATATAAAAATATCCAACCAACTACCAGGCAGCAAATCGTATCAACGCTGAAAAATTCGGAGCGCCTGTTTTCGATGTAAAATAAAAGATTTAGATTAGAGAATGCCAGCGGATTGCTTACCCTAATCTAAAGCTCCGTGATATCTGAAGGCTTCGCCGGAATAAAAAGAAGTTTCGAATCTGGAGGTGAAAATTGATTACTTATGAAGAAAGGGCACTGTGCCTGACTTCCAGTGCCTACGAATATCTACAATTTCTTTTGCCCAAAGGCAGAAAAATGAAAAGAAAGAAAAGGAAGATAATACGCTTGCTTTTGTCTCATTTCCTATCTCCGTCCTCTAGCTTATGCGTAAAAGCCTACCGCCGTGGAACGCTGCCCGTTACTCCAAGCCAGTGCCCTATACTGAGATAATAGACTCGCACGTGGGTCAGAAACTTCCCGCCCGCTCCTTTTTCTTGTTTTGTCCTTTCTTTCCTGTTTGCAGTACCTTTTCGTAATAGTATGATGGTCGACTCCAAAAAAAATTAATTTACGGGCCAAAACCACTTTCTGATTATGAGGCACGCCGTATCCTCCACTACGGCGGAATTTCCAGCGGACTCTGGAAATTTCGACAACCTGGGGTTCTTTAACGTGCACCTAAATATAAGCACACGGGTGTTTTCGCATTTCGCCCCCATAGAAATGCGGCCGCCGTGGCCGGGATTCGATCCCGCGACCTCGTGCTCAGCAGCCCAACACCATAGCCACTGAGCAACCACGGCGGGTATGGTCGACTACAACTACAGTTAAAACTCGACCTAACGAAACCCGATTTTACGACGTTCCCGATCGAGCGAAGAAACTTCCATTCCCCGGCGGACCTACCCGTAGGATTCAATATTTTCATCGACCCGAATTAACGAAACTAACTTGGCCGAACTCGATTTAACGAAGTTCTTCCTGAAATAAATAAGTAAAAAAAACGCGGTGATTTCTTTAAAATTTTGACGCAAACCAATTTATTCTTTGAGCCTGCGCTCTATAAAGCTAACGCGTTAAAATATCTAGGCGTCCTAGTCACAGTCTTACCTTTCTTTTGACGAGGCTGCACGCTGCGCCCATGCAAGGAACATCGGACTGAAGACCACCTCGGTTGGGTTGGCGGTACCTGCTTTCGTTATTTCATGGTTTATGCGACAGATAGATGGATCAGCGGCAAACACGACGCCATGTTAGGTTTTGCGCCTCGCTACGTTACAATGTTGAATTTCGAAGGACCGAAAAGTTCCCTTCTCGATTTGACAAACTTCCCAATTTACCGAAATAACTTAAGCATGATCATCACTTAGTTAAATTGAGTTTCGACTGTATTACCGCTTAACATCCGCCTTCCTTTAACGAGGGGGCGGCATATCTGAGAATTCTGAGGTTTCGGTGCGCTTTGTAAGGGCGCACTTGACCAGTCACTATTGGATTGCACATACACCAGTGACTACTGGATTTTACGCAATGTATGAATTTGTGCGTATTTATGCACTTGCACGTTTTCATTGAACCGCTGCACACCTAACGCTCTTTTTTGATGACTAGCATTAATGTCCACCAGAAAATGACGCACATATTCTAACGCAGCTGATGCACACACGAGCAATCCCTTCTGAAGATAGATACCGCAAGGAAGCCTATTGCTCTGTCTATACCGTATACATTTTGGCTGTTGACTTTAAATAGACTTGATCTGGTTTTCAAAACCGAAGGACACGCGCAAGGATATATATAGATAAAAAAATTCCAGCAGAAACTCCTCCGGGAGTTAATTATGAGCAAGGATTGTACCACATGCCCATCGCCACGCAGCCCGGTGTCATTAAACGATCAGCATTAACAAACGACAGCACTGCGGCAACACGAACTGCTGTGGACGGCGGCGTAAGGTGAATTGATGAAGAAAGCAAATTACTGAAGGTGGCGGGGCCAGTTATGCTGATGGTATTCTGGTCATTATAAGCTGGTATCACTCGTTAGCGCCTTGTCATCCGCGTTGAACGATTATGACCTGCGCGGACCATATTTTGAAAGCGATCTGCGATGCTACAGAGACTGACGACTGCTGATAGCATCGCGCGCTTCGTTCTCGACTATTCGCGTTGAAGACAGACGCACGGGCCCATATCCTGAAAACTATCTGCGAAATTAGCAATGTGCGGCGTGTGCTAAATGCTTTGTGAGCGCTGTGTTCTCGCCGCTTCGTTCGCGTGGAAGCGACAGGCAGCCCGAAGGTAAAGTCGCTTGCTCTGCGGGCTCTATTCATAATGTATGCGTGATTCGAAAGAATGTATGCTCTTTTCGCTTCACTTTGCTGAGTACTTGAAGCCTGCTTCCCCTCCACCGCTGTCCTGCTCGGTATTTTCCTACCTCCGGGATCGGCACACATTTTGTCTTACGTTACGGACCGATGGTAGTCGCGTTGGGTAAGCATAGCATTGCTTACGCATTAAAAAAATAAGAAAGCAAGAGAACGACGTAACTTATTCCGAATTTGTTCGGAGTCAGAATAGTTTGTATCGCATTCTTGTATACTGCAATGGAAAGAAACCACGGCTTTCTTTTCCTTCAGGTGTTTAGCTACGCGTTGCATGGATGCAAGAAGCAGCGGCAGTGATAGAATAAGGACCGATAATATATCGAAAGCAACAAAATTACATGTTGTTCGCGCATGTAGACGTTATAGGAGGCTTGCCCACATCTACACAGTGCGGACCGTATACAGAATGCAGTACGCGCTTGAATTGTCGCTCTCTCATTCTTTGGCGACTCCTTGCTGCCTACTGCTGCGCACTGTTCGCTCGCTTCGGCACCTGCACGGAGTGAGCACAGCGTATGGGTATACGAGCACAAAAGCAAGAACACCCGTTCAGGGAGAGTTCGCACAAATGGGACGCATCACGTCAGACCCAACGACCTCGCCAATAGAGGATATTTTGTTACCATAACGTCCTGTGGGGATGCGCGGTTGCGTTAGCCTGCGCTTCTTGTTTGCCAAGCGAACGATGGACTGCACAACAATGCGCACACACTGCCCCGGGCTAGTGGGCTGCGAAAATACCATTAGCAACCACGTTTATTTCCCTGCAGAAGCGCTTACCACAGGGGTCCCAGCGAAGTATAGTAAACTCCTTCTTCGCATGATTTTTCGAGGGTGCGTAACGTGAAATAAATGACTTTCCTTGAGCAGTTAGGCAGAGCTACCTTGACGAATAAAATTCCAAGAATGCGCAGAGCCGCTTACTGGCTGACGTTCCCGCAGTTTGCTTTTTCCGCCTCTCCTTTTTGCTTTCTTTTTGGTGGAGAGGTACACGAAAGAAATACCGAGTCAGAACTCCTTCTTTCGTTCTTTTCTTCCTTCTTTCAAGATGGACCCATGCATGCGAAGTGCATAAAATTGTAGGCTTTAACGTGTTAAAACCCCGATCTGATTATGAGGCACGCCATAGTGGGGGACTCCGGAAATTTGGACATCGCGGGGTTCTTTAACGTCCACCTAAGTCTAAGTACACGGGTGTTCTCGCATTTCGCCCCCATCGGAATGCGGCCGCCGTTGCGGGATTCACTCCCGCGACCTCGTGCTTAGCAGTGCAACACCATAGCCACTAAGCAACCACGGCGGGTTGCGAAGAGGATACCACGAGGGCAAACTTAAGACACCGAAAGGCATGGCGCGCATGGAATATTTTCTTGATTACGTTACGCAGTCGCGCAAACAAAAACGCAAAGAAAACGTGGTATCGTGAATCTGTACACGATGTGTCCTGCCGCGGGCGATTAATCATCTCGGGATTTCTTTTCCACAGAGCGTACATTTGTCTTCGTCATTACGGGCGGGGAAGGGTGTTACGCATACTGTCGTGGCTTCGTAGTTCGCCGGATCTGCCTGGTGCTCGCAACAATGGAGCGCGAACATTGCCTAAAACAAAAGCGTAGCTTCGCCCTCTCAGAGCTTCTAGCTTCTCCTTTTTACTGTGATAATTTCTTGCCATTTGCCTGAGAGAAATGATTTATTTCAAAGAAGGCAGAGAAGTCTGCCTAAGCTAGTGTGCTCTAGCCTGCTACTTTGCACAGGGGGAAGGGGGAAGGGGACATAAAGCCTTAAAAGACAAACATTCAAGCATGTGTTACAATGACTGTTTCTTGGTAAAGGTGCTGCTTTAATACATTTAGCAGATCTTGCCACATTTGAACGGCACCGGCTACTTCTTTGTACTTTGAACAAAGAAGTAGTAAATAATACATAACAAGCCGTAACTTAACAAAAGGAACATAACGAAAACAAAAAAGCCAGACAGTCAGATGACGTAAATACACTAAAACCATTCGCAACGGAAATCATATGAACCAAGTTGTAAAATAAATTTATCTCACGTAAATGTAGACGAGAAAGTTCACAGAGCAGGTCACATGAAACACATTGAACCGTCAAAGTCAGTTCACATATATACTATTATTGGTTGTTTCGTTCTTGTTTTTATTCTGCTTGCGTTTCGTCATTCCCAGGTATGAAGCAATGACTTCTCTGTGATAATTGTGTACCTAGTGAAATATAAGATGCGAACCGAACATACTGCAAAAAAAAAAAATTAAGATGTTTTAGTGTGCTAGCACTGGGAGTTTCAAAGTGCGAAAAAGCTTGCGTGTGAAGAGTGGAAAGCCGGTCACATGGTAGAGCTGGAGATCACACAGAGAGCTTAGAACAGCGTATATATATAGACCTTTTCATCGGGCGAGGAGGATAGGGCGCGTGGAGAGCCTTTCCTCCTCTCTGGCTTGGGCGATCCGGCGCGGCGCTGCTTGAAAGTATTGCTGTCGCGTGCTGCGGAACGATTTCGAGATGTTTTAGATCGTACTTTGCAAAATTTACGCCATGTCCGTTCATATAAGGTCGTCAGGGCAGCCTTTCGGTGCATCAGTAACTACAGTAGGCGGAAATATCTCCGGGGGGCGCAAAAATGTGACGCGCTTTATCAGTCGCGGTGTACGCACATTATCAGTCGCAGTGTGTGTATGTGTTGTGAACTATTGTGCTTAGATTGGTTTTAATTCAACAAAGAAGGCCGGTGTCTCTGTATTAGCAGCATGAAATGGTAAATCTGCTCACTATCTTATCGCTTGGCGTAGGGAGTAAAACATAAAGCATAAGAGCGCATGCTCGTGCACGGCCAACCTAAGGCAACCACGAAACATTTAAGCGGTAGGCGCTATCAAATATTTGTGATGTACCGGCATCGTTAATAATAATATTTGGGGTTTTACGTGCCAAAACCACTTTCTGATTATGAGGCACGCCGTAGTGGAGGACTCCGGAAATTTTGACCACCTGGGGTTCTTTAACGTGCACCTAAATCTAAGCACACGGGTGTTTTCGCATTTCGCCCCCATCGAAATGCGGCCGCCGTGGCCGGGATTCGATCCCGCGACCTCGTGCTCAGCAGCCCAACACCATAGCCACTGAGCAACCACGGCGGGTTACCGGCATCGTTCTCGCGCATTTCAAATTACCATATGCCTACGCTAGCCTTCCTGCATGAGGCCGATGGCACTGCTCAACACAGCAATCACTGCGGTTGGTGAACCAGCACGATACATATGTAAGCTGTGCGCTTCGGCATTACTTTTTTGGCCTGTATACAGCCATAAAAAGTATGTGATGCCTGTTTTTGAGGACAAAATTTCCGTAATACGTGTGAGTGCGTCGTAGAGAACGGAACGAACACAACCGAAAACAATTCGGTTATCATCCTCTTTCTCGAAAAAGCAAGAGAAAACGGGCTAACGCCGCAATACGACCTCGCATAGTCACGCCGGAAAACGTTTATGAATATATAACCGCTGATGCCGTATGTCTCCACCATGCGGTATATAGAACGAAGATATCTGGAATCCAGCACCTACCACTGTTATACGACGCTCGCGCAGTTCGCAAACAGTCCCTTTGCTGGACAAGCTTAATTCAGGCTGTAAGGTACGCTGCTATTGCTTGCCAAAACTATTTTATTCAGGGGCGGAAACCTCATCCATCGAACCAAGTAGTCACGCAATGTAACCTGCAGCGAACAGTTTGAACGCTTGTCAAAGTATAACATCACAGCTCCTATCGTAGCAGAACGGTACCCAAGCTGTTACGATCGTCGAGTATGTTTCATGGCTCCTAAACCGCAGCTTACAAAATAAAGGATAATACTGCAATAAGGTCACATTAGTGATTGGAACATTCAGAAATACACAATTGATCTGCGAGGCTGATCGTCGGCTCAAATATGCGCGCACACATCGCGCTGCCTGTTCCGTCCACCTCAACGCCAGCAGAAATTCCGGCCACGACGCCTCAAACTACTTCAGCACGTCTCACAGAACCGCTTACCACGTAGAAGACACACGTCATAGTAAACAGACCGCACGACCGCGAAAACAAACGCCAGAACCTACCGCCGAGCGTATACCTGCCATGCAAAAGACCGCTTTCGCCCAAGCCAGTATGGCGCTGCTCATAGGCGGCGCCACTGCGTTCACAATATGGCGGCGCCTACGAACAAACGGTCTATATATATATATATATATAGTGCCTTCCGACTTTGCATTCACTACCGACTGAAAGGTACAGAGGCCATCAAGGAGTACTACTACGAGAAAAGACGACTCGGTGCCTTTGCCGACCTTAAAGATTGCCAGATCATGTCGGGGTTGACTGACAGTGTTCCTCTTGATATGGAACTAGCGCTAGCCGGAATGTCTTTCATCTCACCATCAGAGTGGCTCGCCGCTGCGGAAAAGGTCGAGACATCCATGAAACGGGTGAGAGGACATTCCTTTACTCGAACTCTCAATACAGCTAGTGCCAAGATATCCACTTTTCAACAGACCGCAGCATTCAACTTTGACATCTAGCCCACGTCGTCCACGAAACGAATGTTGATAGTGATTAGCTGCTGGCTTCCTCCGGCAGTGTCATTGACACAGTGATTGTTCGCGCCGCGGCAACTGGTCAGCCCTTGAGAGTGTATCGGGAAACGAGAAGAGCGATCCAGAGTTTCACTAATACGCTTTAAAGCTCTCATCAACGGAAAACCACTCACTGCAACTCTCGATATAGGAGCAACCATTACTTGTATCAGTGAGGCTCTATACAGACAGCTCCGACTTCAGCTGATGAGAGACTCTAGCATCACAGTTCAACAAGTTACATCAAGCATACGAACTTTGCGTCGCGTAATCAATCAGTTGTAGGTTGGAAAGATCACAAAGAAAGTAGATGTGCACGTGCCGCAAGGCATAAGAACGCCGTTGATTCTTGGCCTAGACAGCACCTTGTACTTCAATCTTTCTGTCAACTTGGAACGCATAACAGTTGCACAAGCACATGAAATTTTGAATGCACACGATCAGAACCATGAGGAAAGCACTAAAATCTCTGATCAAGAACCTGACAAAGGAGAATTTGGCAGAACAGCCAGACGCTATGGTGTAATGTCTTTGAATATAAATATCTTCTCGAAATACCATACGGATATTGTATGCATCTCTACTAAGCAACATAGAATCGCACTTACCAATGCTGTTCCGATTCATCGAGCACCATACAGACGTTCGTAAGCACACAAGGCAGGAATAGAAAGACAAGTCGACATACTTGTTAAAAAAAAGCTGTTGTGAGGCCATCATCGTCCTCCTACGCCTCACCGGTCTTTCCAGCGGAAAAGGACGGCAGGGGACGGCGCTCGTTTATGCATTGACTACCGCAATATGAACTGCGTAACGGTTCCCGACTATCAGCCAATGCCCCGCATTGACGATGTCCTTGACAATTTGGGAAATGCAAAGTTTTTTACTACATTATATGTGACCTCCGGACACTGGCATGGCCGAATGTATCCTGACAACGTTCAGAAAGCTGCATATGTCACGACTAATGGCCATTATAAACGGCTGGTGATGCCGTTCGGGATAAAGAATGCTCATACTACATTTGAAAGAGCCATGAAGCCATAATAGGGAAACATCGGCGGAATAATGTAATCAACTACTTTGAGGATTTTGTCGTATATTAAGAGACCTTTGATGACCTTTGATCTGTTAGACATTTGATCTTGTTAAATATAACCTGGCCATATTTATTTTTAGGTCATTAAACAATGATATTCCAGTAACCATCATACCAAAGACATCCCTTAATGTAAATAATACGAGATTTGCAGGAAATATGAACTTCATTTTACCCATCGTTCGCACCAACTAAGTCATTACATTTTTCAGCTTTATCTCTGTGGAACACATTACGATTCCCTTTAAAATTGTTCTAAGCTCACAGGTTTCGTACAGAACTTAAGTATTTTCTTTTAGCTTCCTCCGACTTTCCCATTTGAGTGTACTATATGTTATATTTTTAACTTTCACTTTGTTTCTCTATATGTCTCTCGCATTTTGTTTACTTCTTTTTTTTTCTTAAGGTATTTTTTGTAGTTTCACCTTTCGTTGTCTAATTCAAAGCCTTGTTACTGCTTAATACATTCATCTGCTGCTTTTCTGTTCATTTATGCCTTGTCTCCTAAAACCATTATTATCGGAAATTTCACACGTTGCCATTGTTGTTTTATTAATCCTTGTCATCATGCACAGGACGTCCCATTTCAGTTTCTAACTACGGGACCTCCTTCTGTATATACTTATCATGTAATTATCCCCATTTTTGCCTTGAATAAAACGATTCTGATTCTGACCATCTGCGACATCTCGAGGGATTACTGAAAGTTTTTGAGGCCGACTATTGTAAAACTGTAACGCCAAAAGTGCCAATTTGCAAAGTCCAGCATCAAGTATTCGGGCCACAATATTTCATAAGTAACTGTGACATCTAAGCAAAACAACGTTGTTCTGATACTCAATTTTACACCACCCAAACGAGAGAAAGTACACCGGTGTTTCCTCGGCACCGTAAACACTTACCGTCAATGCATCGCTCATTTCAGCGATATCACTCTTCCTCTCACAAATCTGCTCCACAAAGATACTAAATGGACGTGGACAGATGTACGCGAAAGAGCCTTTTTGTAACTCAGGAAGCTGGTAACTGAAAAACCAGTGCTTCGCATATACGACGCTTCAAGACCATGCACTTTATACTGCGATACATCTCGTGAAGGGATTGGTGCCGTGCGGAAGCAGCCAGATGACAAGGGAAGTGAACATCCCGTTGCGTATTATTCCAGTAAGCTACTCAAGCACGAGGTTAACTACGCCATCACAGAGAGAGAATGTCTTGCCATCGTAGATGCGATTGATAAGTGGCATTTTTATATTCATGGGAAGCTGTTCACTCTAATAACGGACCATTCAGCGCTACAGTGGCTGAATAATATCAAGAATCCTCAATGTCGGCTATTTCGGTGGTCATTAAAGTTGTCAATGTATGAGATGAATATTGAAGATCAGATAAGCGTAAGCAATGTTGAAGCTAACTCGCTTCCAGAGCGAAGAAGACATTGCCACTCCTGTCTTCACACTACTATGGCTCAGTTATAATAACCGATGTCGCCAACTACATTCTGCGTTGTGACACATGCCAAGTATGCAAGAAGACCAAAGCAATGAAGTACGGATCACTTGAGTTACTGCCTCCAGCTGAAGAACCATTTAATGTCCTTGCAATGAATACCACTAGAGGATTTTCGAGATACGACTCATCAAAAATATTTATCCACTTGGTCATTGACCATGCCATTCGCTATGCATGGGCGTTCGCTCACAAAACTGAAAACAGCGACGCCTACGTTTCATGCTTAAGCAGTATTTTTGCAGCCGGCAAACTACAGAAGTTTCCTTCAGATCGTGGAACAGTGTTCACAGCAGGAAAATTTCAGCAGTTTTTAATGCATAACCGAATACATCAACTCTTCACGTCGTCTCATCATCCACAATGCAATGGTATGAACGAGCGGACAAATCAAACCATTGTCACCATACTTAAATGCAAGATCAACGATGGACTACATAAGTCTTGGACTAAGCTGCTATCGGATGTCATCGACAAATGCCATAGAACGCCTCACGAAGTTACTGGTTACGCACCTTCGAACCTGATGTATGGAATTCCATCTTATCCAGCCATATTTCAGCAACGAGATGAAAGTGTTGAGGAAGCAAAGAAAACTGCATTTAAGAACTGACTCACCTACCACTATAAGGACAAAGTAATCTATGCCAGGAAGGTTCTCCTGCTTGACCTCCAAGTCGGTGACTCAGCACATTACCAGACACCATGACATCCCAGCAATGGCAAATTCAGCTCCGTCATGGCAGGTCCTTAGAAGATTCTACGCAGGGTATCACCAGTGAACTATGAGATCAACCGCTCAATGGTTTCTCTAGGCAGAAACAGCGATATTATTCATGTCAGAAAATTGCGGTTTTATTTTGCACCTTTTGAATTGATACTTTATCGAGGGGAGGGGAAAGCTGTGACGATTGAAGAACGCGATGGCTGGAGAAGCCGACTACGAAGTGCGCGTGCTTTAGAATAAAACTATGGCGTCTCAGTCACGCCACGTCTCTTGCTTCTGATGTTTTGTATATATATAGCGAATATTTCCCTTTCACACACTCACCCATACATATATATATATATATATATATATATATATATATACAATGGAATGCCATACGGGCGCCTTTTGTAGCGTCATGATACAGTTGGATATACACAGCGTAACTAACTGTGGACGGCTCTGGAGCATCGTCAGCTGCTCTTCGTCCCTCGAAGTGAGACAGAGAGAGGCAAAGTAAAGGCAGGGAGGTTAACGAGAGATTACTTCAGGTTGGCTACCTTGCACCGGGTAAGGGGCAAAAGGATGCAAAAGGTGAGCAGAGACAAAGAATGACAGAAGAATGAAGTATGAAGGCGGCGCAATTGTGAAGTCGAATGAATTCTATTGAGCTAATGTTAGGTCACGTGAAAGCGCGGAAAGTTTTTTTCCTGCGTCGGCTCTCGAAAGAGGATGGGCAACGCAGTTGACGCTGTCATGGGCAGATCGGGCAGCTGCGCCCGCTCGATCACTGCCATGCATGCCACAGTGACTACGCAACCACTGATATATTTTAACGTGTCCATCCCCAACTGTGCGATGGTGGACTTCTATTATCTCTGCGACATAGCTGATCATGTGATCCATGGCGCAGTGCTAAGACTACTCTCTGGAGGGCCGTCTTGCAATCCCAGAGGACCGTGCATGAGGTGGCTCCTCCTGAGCCGCATGGAAGGCCACCAGTTCAGCAGCTGTCTTTGGTGTTACATGCGACGTTTTTAGCTGTATTTTCACGGATCTTGCTGGAATCATCACAGCGGCAGCTGAACTTGTAGGCGCGACTGAGCCGTCGATGTAAACATGTGATCGGACACTGTTGAGTTGAGTTGAGTTGTTGTAGGCCACTGGTGGGATTAATTAGCCTTGCAGTTGCTGCCGGCATTAGCTCCACCGTAGCGACACTTAAAATAAATAAATCACATAATCAGACACAGACCTCCCAATTACAAATGGTCACTCCTCAGTTCACCATGTGGAAGCCAAATCCGTGTCCTGTAGGTAATGTAACACAAGGTGAGAGACCTCCTTCCTACACAATCGGTTCCCGCGCGGGAAAACACTGTCCTGAAGAGAGCTGTGAGGAAGTCCTGTGTTCTTGGGGGACCCGAATAACACCCTCCTTTCCGCGTTATACACAATACAGCACATTAGGTAATGTTCTATGTCACCGCACACACCACACGTTGAACATAATGGTGATAACGCCAGGCCAGTCTTATACTTCCACGCAGGGGTACGAGCAGAGCCCGTGCGAATGCGGAGCAGTAAGGTGGCTTGGTTTCTTTTGAGACCCTTGATCACACATGGCTTGTGAGGTGAGCTCCACAAAGAACTGAAGTGGCACGACACCGCTTCTCTGAAGAGTCTCTTGTCTTCTTGAGGCACTTTTCTCAAAGCATTCCCAGACAGCGCTCTATGGGCGAGGCTGTCCGCCATCTCGTTGCCTATGATACCTATGTGTGATGGCACCCATTGGAATCGTATGGAGAAGCCTTTGACACGGAGATATTGCACCGAACGTAGGGAGCTTAGAGATAAGGCATCAGTAGGGAACCCGTGCACCTCATGTAAAAGTACTAATGTGGCCTGTTTCAGAGCAAACGACATTACGTTAGCCTTCTTCATGATTCCTGGAATAGTAAGGCGTTTCAGGTTTGCGCAGCCACCGAAAGGACCGAAGAAGTGAGCTCCTGAACAACACCTTGCAATCTGGTGAACGCGTTTTAAACAATAGTTCCGGGACCTTAAACAGGTGCGACGTAGTATTAACACATTCCTCACTATATCGCCGCTGAATTTCATTTTTTTTAGTGTACGGCACCGAATTCGCGAAGTTGATGGTCACAGCTTTATTAAAATTCAGCTGAGCTGAAGTCTGGCAGGCTCGACTTCTACGATGGCCCTCACGAGGAGCGACCTTTTCGATCCAGGTGCCAAGGGCTTGCTGCTGTCTTTGATCTGGAATTCTCAGCAGCTATTCCCACACATGCTGTGAGGGAGCTGGTAGGAGCGACCTAGGAGGGGGTACAACCTAGCATTCGCACAGAATGCGATTTTGGGTAGCCACCCGCATTCACGAAGCTTTCTCTCTTCGTAAGAACTCCTCCTCATTGGATGGCCCCCTCCGATATTATTTTGTTCGTTATCATGTAGTCGGGGCATGATCGTGCTAAATGCCAGTAGACGAACTTATCCGTGAATCCGAGATCCGTTGAGGAAAGGCACAAAAGAAGAGAGTGTTCCATTTAATTACAAATATGTTGGAATATAGTTGCATAGTTAACAATATGCTGAAATATAGTTCAAATACGTTTCCGAAAAGGTCCTTTAGATGTATGATTTTTTTTCTTTCTCCCTTTGTTTCTACCTGGCACGCATCTCAAAAAAAGAACACACTAGGACCTAAATAACTAAGCTTTACGTTTAAAAACCTAGCGGCTTCATTTACAGCGAGAAGTGTAAACATTTGGGAATTATTTGTTGGCATCCAGAGGAGCTTGCTATCACAGCTGGCCAGTCGCTGTTATTATCAAAGGCTTAAGCTTATGACCTCCTTTTTTGAATACAGGCTCTAAAACGTTGCCATTATTACCGCTATTATAGCCAGTTGCCGTCCGTGTTGACTCACTGATTATTCTCAGAAAGATGTTGCAAGTAGGGCAATTGCAAGATGTTGCAAGTAGAAGCAGAAGGTGGCAAAAGAAAAGCGCAGGCACGTGGAATCCACGCAAAAGGGTCTGGTCAGAGAAGAGCCGCACAGTGAAAACTAGAACGCAGCTGCACAGGGTTCATTTGCAGCTCTAGTAGCTGCAAAATCAGCTCCAGGAGAACGCGGGAAATGACACTGCGGCTCAGGCAAAGTTCCTACTTCTGTTTTAATCCCGAAAACTTGAACGGGTTTGCGCAGTGCCTGTAATAAAATATTGGGAAATGCCATTGAAACGCCTAGAATATTCCGTAATGGGTCCACACACAAAGTAATGGAATGTTGCAACATATTGCTGACACCTCTTGGTGTATATAGACGCACACCGGCGCAAATGCCGTCACCTGTATAGACCTGCGTAAAATCTCGGACCGCGTTCTCAAGGAAGCCCTTACGCGAGCACTGCTCGTAAGCTTCTAAGAGTAGGTTACAGCAAATCGTGATGTTGGCCGTACTACTATCAAAAGTGTACGGCCAATGAAAGCACTTATTTTGCTAACGAATAGCTTGTTAATTACACCACTCGTAATTTCAGGAAAAAAATTTACAGACACTTTTCATAATGTCTCGACTCGTCCGTTTGATTTTCTTCAAGCGCTCCCAAGCAAAAGTCCACTGCGATATGGCACTAGCTTCTTTTTCTTTTCTTTGCTTGCTTTTTTTGCCACAGTATATTCTGACACTTTTTCATTCGTTTTTCATAGCGTTAACTACTGCGACATGTCGGCAACGTTGTCACATCTACATACAAAGAGCTTACTCAAACTAGCTCACTCAGGGAGCCTTGTTCAAAAAATCCGAGGACAGCTGAACACTTTTTTATGAGTTGTGAAAGCAAAAGCATTGATGTCAAATTGAAAGCAGCTGCGCTGTCCTTCGAGTTATGAACACCTCGCGGGCAAGCGAGCGCATTGAGACGCTGGGCGGGTTTTGATTTGGCCTTGCCCACGTGCAGCTTGAATGCAGGCGAGAGTTTGCGCGGATAGGAACGTGCTGATAACGCAGACTTCCGAGAATGAGAGCGAGAGTGAGGATGATTTGGCATTGTGGCGATGCCCTGTCCCTTCGCGCAACGCCTGGCGCGCTACTGCTGTGGAAGGTGTCCCCTTTCGCCCGCTCTGCTCCATCGAGGCGCGGTCGCGATGTGGCGTCGCAGCCAATCGGAATTAAGGCGCCGTTTAGCTGCTACAAGCGCGGTACGCCGGCTTTGTTAGCTCAGTGAGCCATTTGATGTTTCCGCATCGTTTTCTATGTTGCTGGCAAATGGTTCACCCGGCTGCTGTGCACGTTATCGCAAACGCGATTCCGCTCACAGCTTGCGCACAGTGGGGCGACCAAACACAGCCATTAGAGAGGTCTTGAACGAGGACCACGTCAGAAAGTCGGTCTCATGGTTGTTGTACCAGAGACTGGCGACATTCGCGATATAGAAGAGCATGTTGCTCAGTTTGGCGGGATCGTCCGATTTCTTGTGGGCGCTTACCCTTTGATATTTCGTCAGCCAGTCCTCGACGTCGGTGCCATCGGCGCGGCTGAAAATGACAGAGTCCCTGTGGTGAGGCCCACCAGAGTGCAGGAGTGGCTTCGGAGGCACGTGCTGGGATGGAGTAGGAAGCGTTTCCTGGGATTCGTCTTCAGGCATGGTTGAGCGTAGGATACGGGATTGAACAAAGCTCCAGGGTTGACGTTGCAGACCGAAGGAACCTCCACTATTTAAAAAGGCGTATATTAATCACCGGCGTTCGGAATGGCAGGAAGAAGAAGAAACCGAGGTGCGGACGTCCCTCACATCGGCTCCGTCGTTTTTGAATGTTTGTGCAGCCTTCTTTGCCACCATCACGGATTCAAGCACATCACTGGATTTGTGAAGTCACCGGGAATTTGCGGACACCTTTCTTTAAGGTGGGACTTTCATTTTTGGACTGTTACTGGCCTTTCTTGGTGCAAGACCCGAGTAGGCCTACTGGCCCCGCCGTGCCGCGATGGCGGAAACGCGCATGGAAGATGAAGACGCTACCGCATTAGAAGAGAATGAGGAAGATCTAGGTTGGCAAATTGTGACAAGCCGAAAATTTCGCTCCACCACAAGGATTACTGGCGATGGGAAAACATCGCCGCAGAGCCAGCGAGAGCAAGGCAACAGCAGCAAGAACAAGGAACCTACAACCACTATGTTCAAAAACCGGATTGTCAAGGCATCAAGGATGCCCCAATTGCCCGAGGAGCACAGCAAAATCATCATCCGCCCACGAGGAGGTCTCAACTTGAGCAAAGTGAGCACCACAGCGATAGGCGTGGCGGTTATTGAAGCATCGGGCCTGACTCCGCAACAAGCCCGAGAGGATGTCGTTTGCCCTAACTTCACGCAAAACATCGTGGTGGTTAGTACACCAGATCCCAGCCATGCTGCCAGGTATGTGCGAATCAGGTCAATCATTATAGTGGAAACCGAATACGAAGTGAACGCCTACGAGACAGCTCCGCATACCACGTGTAAAGGAGTGATTCGGAGAGTTGACCTCAGAGACAATCAGGCCACGATAACGAAGAACATTGTGCATGACTTTAACCCACTGGCATTGGCAGCCAAACGTATTAAATCCACGGGTTCGGTTATTGTTCTGTTTGATGGGCTCAAGGTACCCAATTATGTAAGATACGGGTCGACCCTCGTCAAGTGCTACCTGTATAGGAAGCAGTTTGATGTCTGCTATGCCTGCGGAAAGATTGGACATCGATCAGATGTATGTCCAACACCGGACGTGGTACAGTGCAGAGGATGTGGAACTCAAAACCCGGAGGACAATCACATGTGTGTGCCTAAGTGCAAATTCTGTGGAGGGGACCACCCAACTGGGGACAAGACTTGCCGACAGCGGTACCAAATTCCATACGTGGTACGAGTTCGACGACGAGAACGCAACAGATCTGCATCGGAGGCGACATCAGCACAGCTGCAATGGGATGCCCAAACGGGCACCAGGGGGCGCACGTGCTCAAGGAGCCCCACACGGTCAAGACGCCGCTCGCCGTCGAAGGGCAGAAGCCGCTCCAGATCACGCGAAGTGCAGGTGCGCTTCGAAGGAGGAGGGCAGACGCCTGGCGACAAGACGACATCTGGAACAACCTGGGCCGACAAAGTGAAAGGTACTGTGAGGGCTGCGGAGAGCGGTGCGGAGCGGCTGGTCGGAGATAATGATGCCAGGGTAGAACAGCTAATTAAAGAAGTAACGTATCTGAGAAAGGCAAATGAAGAACTTACTAAGCAGGTTGTAGAACTTCGCAAGAACTCGCAGACTAACTCCACAAAAGTAGCAATAGCCAAACCGGTGAATAATGACAACAGCCAGGATGAAGAAAACACACCAGCTCCAAAGAAGCGGGCAATAAGCCCAGTAGAAACGACAGTGTGCTCTGCTTTGGAAGAGATCAAGGAGGCGATTAAACAACTTAGAGATGCCATAGATAAAACTACCTTCAAAGTTGATAAGTTATGGAAATGGAGACTGACGGCTGAAAAGAGGCTCACCAAAGTAGAAGCACAGGGCGATGACGACGAATACCTACCCTCAGAAGCAGAAAGCGTCAGATCGCTCCCTAGCGTGTCGGGGGGTTCTACGAAGCGTACTCTAGCGGGTAGCAGTAAGGCGGGTTCTATAAGCAATGGCTAGCAGGGGGAGCTTTACCGTGTGGCAATGGAATTGCCGAGGATTTTATCACAAAAAAGCACCTCTTATGCAGTTAATAAAAGCCTCTCCAGACAAACCGAAAATAATTATGCTGCAGGAAACCTTGGCGGATGAGATCAGCCTATCCGGATACAAAGCGACATGCAGGGGCAAAGAGCCGGGTAGGGGGCTAGCCACGCTCGTAGATAAGAAAATACCTTACATAGAACATGATTTGCGGCTTGGACTAAACAAATTAGAATACTTACTAGTGGAAATAATTTTGAAAAGGAATAGAAGCAAACCGCAAAGCCTCTTTTGTCTTAATGTTTATAGCAGCCCTAGCGACATGAAACAGAGTTTCAGGGCACTTCTTAATAAGACTATGGCTGTTACTAAGCACGCTCCACTCATTATTGGAGGGGATTTCAACGCCCCACATCAAACCTGGGGATATCGCTGGAATACTAAGAAAGGGGATGGACTCTGGCACCTAGCTACAGATCTTAATCTCTCCCTCATCACAGACCCAGCTTATCCCACTAGGTGTGGTACATCTACATGCAGGGACTCCACCCCGGACCTTACTTTTGTATCAAACTTAGCGAACGCTGGCTGGAATAACTCCAATATTGACCTGGGTAGTGATCATTACATATTACAAATACTATTGGAAACACCAAGTAATGAGATAAAGCACTTTAACTACATTGACTGGGATCTTTTTCGGAAAGCAAGGAAAATCAGAGCTGAGACAGAGGAAGGACAAAAGAAAACACTCCAAACTTGGACCACTCAGCTCAGGGAAGATGTAAAGGCGGCAACGAAGGATATTACCACAGAGGAGGATATCGAAATCATGGACAGTAGGCTGGCGCACTTGATTGAAGCGAAACAATCTATGTTAAATAGATGGAAAACGCAACGGCTGAACAGGAGACTCAGGAAGCGCATAGCATTGTTGAATAGGGAGATTGAAGAACACTCCAGAAATTTACAGAAACAACAATGGGATGAGCTTTGTAATTCCATAGATGGTCGAATCAGACGTGGTGGGAATTGGAACTTACTTAGACATTTGCTTCATGAGAACGACACGAAATCTAATAGGAGAACAGCAGTAGCACGACTCGTCCATCGTGAGAGTCAGGACACAACGGAGGAGGCCATTCTGGATCGGCTCGCAGCTAAGTATTTACCACTTAAGGATAGCGATGAGAGTACAGACCTGCCTGAATATACAGGGGAAGACTGTGAGCCTATGGATGAAGACTTCACAGAAAGCGAAGTTCGTGCAGCCCTGTACGACCTCAACAGTAGATCTGCTGCCGGTCCAGATGGCATTTCCAATAGGCTGTTGAAAAATTTGGACGATCATTCCATAAAATATTTAACAGAGTATTTCAACGAACTCTGGAAAAACGGTGATTATCCGAAGGAATGGAAAATTGCTAACACAATTCTTATTCCCAAACCAGGCAAGCAACTCAATCTAGATAACCTAAGACCCATATCATTAACATCATGTCTGGGCAAAACCATGGAGCATGTCATACTCAATAGACTGACTAAGTATGTAGAAAACAGAAATATTCTTCCGCATAACCTGATCGGTTTCCGTCCTGGACTTTCGACTCAAGATGCAATGCTTTTAATCAAGCATCACCTTATTCTTGCTAGCCCGCTACATACGAGAGCTCTTCTAGGCCTAGATGTAGAAAAGGCCTTTGATCGCATCAAGCACAGGGCCATATTGGATATCCTCTCGGAGATGGGATTGGGTAAGCGATTGCACAGTATCGTCAAAGCCTTTCTCGGTGGCCGTTCTGCTTGTCTCAGGTTAGGCGAACTCCAATCGACAACCCTGGAACTTGGGAATCGTGGGACACCACAAGGGTCTGTCCTATCTCCCATGTTATTTAATTTGGCAATGTCAAAAGTGGCTCGAGGTCTCGCGCAGATTGAGGGTATCCACTTTGCTATATATGCAGATGATGTAACAGTCTGGAGTGCCGAAGGTAATATGGGACAAACAGAGATCAAACTACAGGAAAGCATTTATGTGGTAGAAACAACACTTGAGGGTATGGGACTGAACTGCTCTGCTAAAAAATCAGAACTATTGGTATTACGGAGCAGTAAGCGTGGGCGCAGGCCGAACGGATATATCCCAGAGGAAGAACCCCGCATTAACATATGCGCCAAGAATGGAGAACCAATCAGGCAGGTGGAGACTATTAGAGTGTTAGGACTTCTCCTGCAAGCGAACGGATCTAATTGCAGGATGATAGAATACATCTCTAACAAGTCAGAAGAAGTCATTAGGCTTCTGCGTAGAGTTACCAACAAGCATAAGGGGCTAGGAGAAGACAGTGCCATAAGATTGGTACATGCATTCGCCTTTTGCCACTTCTCGTACGTGGCTGGCATGCTCCAATGGACACAGGCTGATAAGAACAAGCTAAACGCTTTAATCAGACGACTTATAAAGACTGCACTAGGACTTCCCATCAGCACGGCCAATGATAGCTTATTGCACCTAGGGCTGCATAACACACTAGAGGAGATAGCTGAGGCTCAACAGGTGGCCCACCAGGAGAGACTAATGGGGACACGCCCTGGGAGGGCGCTACTTGAAGAAATTGGCGTAGAAATTAACCACACCAACGAAGGAGAATTATTAACACAATTGCAAGCGGGACTACGGGAAACAATAAAGACGACCCCGTTCCCTAGGAGCATGCACCCGACACATAACCTCGAGAGACGAAAGGCAAGGGCGAAGGCACTCCTTCAAGACATAGATCAACATAAGCAGCAGGCGGTGTTCGTTGACGCTGCCTGGGTTAAAAATAAGGATGCGTATACCTCCGTTGTCGTAGACACTCAAGGTAACATACAGGATGCCATCACCGTCTATACCAAGGACCCCACAGTAGCAGAACAAGTAGCAATCGCCTTAGCCATCCGGGCTAATCGGTGGACACATATTTACAGCGACTCTAGAACAGCCATACGCAACTTTACCAACGGATATGTGACACGGATAGCAACAAATTTATTAGAGAAGGTCAAGAGTGAGAGGATCGAAATCCGCTGGTTTCCTGCACATCTGGGGGTGGTGGACGGAGCTCGGAGAAACCTCAATGAGGTGGCAAATGAAGCAGCACGAGGACTTTCTAGCCGTGCTCTTCAAGACCGAGCAACTTACACTTCACCCGGGGAACATAGGGATCGATTATTAACATATAACGAAATCACGAAGCATTATTATTTAAGCAGAAGGGAATACCCATTGCCACACGGTAAGCTTTGCAGAGCCCAAGCGGTCACATTACGTTTGCTACAGACAAGAACATACCCAAGTCCATATTTTATTAACAGGATCTATCCGGAGAGGGAAATTCAAACCAACTGTAATAAGTGCAATGGCATCATTACTCTTGACCACATGCTTTGGCAGTGCCCCGCGGTCTTCACAGACCGTGACAAGGAACAAGAATGGTGGCGGCAAATGCTACACAGTGAATCACTCTCTGACCAATTACGGGCAGTCCAGAAGGCCCGCGATGTGGCTGAAGGGCTCGGCCTGACAGTCCCAACGTGGGAGCGGCCCGCGTCAACGTATGGTTGACCTTCAGGACCCAATAAAGTTCTCCATACCATACCATATCACCGGCGTTCGGGATAAACCGTTAGCGCAGGGCACGGACTCTAAGCATGAGCGGCATTCACGAGCGAAAAGCGTTGAAAAGGACTTCCTACTAGAAAGTGCTGGAGTGGACGACCCACTATATCGTTCCAATCCTTCGCTACAAGAGAAATAAGTGGGTACTATCTGAGGCAGACCAGGTGGCCCTCGTTGGTGTATTTTCTCTATAACTCTCTTCAACACTCTCTCCCTCTGTCGGAAGAGGAAAAGCCTAGAATGTGCGAGTGTCAAAATCGTGGCACCCGCTACCTAGAGCAGGGTAACATAGCCGTAGAGCAAAAAAGAAAGAAAAGCAGATCGCGAGTGCTTGCGTTGTGTCAAGTACGCTTGGAAAACGAATGGGCTCTCAAGGGATGAAGTCGGATCTGGTAAAGCGCCACGCAAGGCAAACATCGAGAAAGGAGTGGCTATGTGTAGAAACTGATATAATATTGTGGTTTCTACGCCATCAGGACAGAGCTCGTTCTTTGCAACGTGCCTACCGCTCGTCTTTTCAGTGCACACGTTAGTCTTGTTATTGCTTTTTACAGCGAAGCTGCATATGGCTAGCCAATTCATCCGTCTTTCCGTCCGTCTGTCGGTCGCCTGTACGCCAAAAGCGTCTTTTGCACAACCCCATGCGCATGCGCGAAAGATAAAAGAGGTAGAGAGGTGCACGATTAGCCAACACCACCTAGACAGCACACAAGACTTGTTTACTCCGATCCATGACGCCACGGTACCTGGCTCGAAATTTCTGTTGACACGGCTGACGTTACAAACACGGTGACGTCAAAATCACTGCTGGCTACTCCGGAACATCCCAATTAGATTCTATGACAGTCGGACAAGGCAACATGACGCCATGAATCAGAGTGAAATGGCCTTGTGTTATCTAGGTAGTGTTTGATTAGCTGCACCAGTAGTCACGTCGTCTGTCTCCATCGTAGCCGAGCCGTGCGCAGCATTTTATGTCCGGCTCCGGAATGGATAGGTCGCGCGTCATATGCACTCCTCAGCAGCTGGCGCTTTCGATTAGCAACGCTGCGAGCAGAACAGGAACGAGCTCGTCTACGCCGTGCCGATGCTGCAGTCCGAGCATAAGAACCGGCTCATGCGGCCGAGTGCGATTTGCAACTGCGTACCCAGGATCCGGCAGTCCGCGAAGCTGTCGTTTAATCAACCGCTGGATCAACTCAGCTATAAGAATTGGGGCCGCATGTTTCAGCTTTGCTGGTTAACCATCTGTACGGAGTGCTTGGGCGGTGATTTTCTTAATTAAATTTCATTCCTCCGAAACCAGCCCAAAGATATAGTTCTTGAAACGTATAGAAGTCACCATTCCCGTGGTCAAGGTGCCTCAGCGGGAATGGGAGGGGGACAGGCCATGCCTCGGCAGAGGATGCACACGCGTTCCCAGGTCGGCGGTGGGTGTGTCCTCCGGTGGGATCGTGGGCGCGTGCAGACCTCCTGTTGCACGCAGGAAATGCTAGGTCGCGCATTGAGACCGAACAGTGCAGCCAAGCTGTCTCGAATTACCGGGAAGAGAAAGCTTTCCGTGGTCCCACTCTTATCAAATTCTATTCACCGAAATCAGCACAAAAATCATGGGTACGTGCAAACCGGTTGCGCGCAGGAGACGCTAGGTCGCCTCTTTCTTTAACTTTTTTTTTTGCGAACACCTTTTTGGAAGAGCTACCTAAACAGAGGCGTTCTACGACGCACGCACTAAGCGTTGCCACAAGCGGATGTGCATTTTACGGGTTCTGTTTGCTTCAGCATTAAGACGCCGTGCTCGTTCGTGCAAGAAATTGATTGATGATCGGTGATTGCAGAGAAATATGACCTCAGAGACGAATAGCATCGAATGTGCAAGCCCGCTCAAACTTCATTTACATGAACTTGATGCGAGCGGGTTTAGTTAGAGGTCGAGCTGGCGTTGCCAGGTGACCCCGTCTACATGTATCTTGCCAAGCAGGTTCGGCAACCCTACGGCCAACGCGCTTGAAAAAGTTGGAATTGTTAACAATTTTGAAATAAAAATTTATGACTTTCTAGAGTTACTGCAGTTTAACTTTTTGGTTTAAAGGCAGGAAATTTCATCAAGCCCGGTGTGGTGGTTGCCGAGAAAAACCATTTCTTTCATTGCCGTTTATTTAGGTAGGAGCTGGCTAGATAAAGCTAGGAGGACCTCAAGCTTCCTTTTAAGTCGGGAAAGTTGGGGGCCTACATAGGCTGTTCGATATCGCGGCTTTCAGAGTTGCCTAATGCCACTGCAGAAGAGTATAGGCTTGGGCTGATTGGTAGAACATAGTTACACTGGAAGCATAGCGCGCAAAGGACGATCCTCAAGGACTAGACAGGACAAGCGCTAACTTTAACCACAGCGTTTATTGCGGAACGGGAGCATATATACGCAACTGATTCTGCTAAGGAAAAGAAGGACTTACAAGGTGTAAGAGTATTATCTTACACCGTAGCCACTACCGAAGAACACGACAACGTGAAGCGTTGGCGATATGCAACGTTGAACAAATTATTGGTATGAGGCGCGCAGCAGTGGCATTTCGCACGCATCCACCAATCTGTGGAACACTCAAATTAACGCCTATCTGCAAGGGAACGAATAATTACAAATTCAGCTAGCGACTAATTGCTATGTAGGAATGATTTGTTTTGATTTCATTAGGATTAATATTTCTTGCCGATTGTTGCACATTAAGAATTGCTCGATTTATTGCACTAGCAATTATATGGTTAGTCGACCAGCGTTCGCGCAGTCGGCGCCGGCGTGCTGTCACGGCATCGACGTTGCAAGCGAGGTTCGTGTATCATGAGTTAGATGGTATCCAATGACTCGAGAAAATCGCGGTGCGTTTGGCTGCAATAACGACGGAGCCAAGTGTACTCGCCCTCAAGCTCGACTCTGCAGCGGAGCTAATTACGCCAACGTTCGACCTTCCGCTGCTGACACGAGCGTTTCGCGCACAAGGACTGCAGCGCTCGTAATGCGTAGCCGCAGGCACACCCCACCGAGGCGCATACAGCGGTCTGAGCATAGCGGACTCATCGGGAACGCAAGAGTTCGTCTCTTCATTTCTACTTTTTTGCGCTGGTTCCGTCAGCAAGCTCTCGTCGCATTAAAGCTCTTGTCATTTTGTAAGTGCCGTGAAGAAAGGCTGCTGTCAAGGTCATATGAATTTCATAAGGCATGCTTTCACTTGATGAAAGTGGCTATGGACGCAAGTACTATCAGACAGCACTTCTGCAGTGGCGAGAGAAAGTTAAAGAGAGAGAGAGAGAGAGAGAGCACTTCTTTTCTTTCTGTTGTTTTAGAAAGAGTGATACTCTGCAAACATGCTACTCTTCAGGGAACGGGACGAAGGGAGATAGCAGCCTCAAAGAAGATGTGCAAAAAAAAAAATAAACGGAAGAAACAAACTTGACGAGCGTGGCTGCTCGGTCTTGTTTATAAGACCTGTGCAAGGATCTTGACGCGCAGTTCAGAGCACGTAAGAAGCAAACCGAAATACTTGTGAGCAACCATTCGCTTTGTAGGTTCCGTACGTTTAACGTAGACTCTCTAGAATACAGTAAACTCTTGCTAGTTCGAACGTTGCGGGACTGCAAAATTTGGCCTAATTATTCGAAAAATTGAATGAGAAGATTGCAGCAAAGTTAATGATTTTAAATGTATTTTTTTATTGTTAGAACTAGCTTGTGAACTCTCCCTGCTTCTATGTCTTGAAGTTCAACTCAACCGGCAAGTGGCGACCTGCGCCGACATGTTTAAGCACGGCCTGAGCGTTGGAACGAAAGGAAACGTAAAGTTGAGAAATTTCAGACAAGTAAAGGAAATCGGCTTGAGACCTAGGGACCAGTTGCGCCTTCTGCTGAATTCCTTTTGTTTTCAGGCTTTATATAGTAACAGCTGCGCACATGAGGGGGCGCACAGAGGGGGTCAAATTAACCGAGGCTATGTGCGTTATCTTTCCAAGTAAACGATATTTTTTTTCTTTCTTTTTCCCATAGCCAATGTGTGGTTTCACGCTGGAACTTTCCAGTGCGATCGAATGAGGCGAAAGGTCGAGTTGACCGAGCTTGGAATAACGAGAGTCGACTGTATGAGAGGAACGAGTACAGGGTCCGTATGCGCAAAATTTCGTAAGACCAAATGCCAGCCCATCCTGAACGTCTTTTTAGCGAAGGCATCTGGCCAATATGAAGCAGCACTTACGAACGAAAAGATTTGTGAACTGTAACGCCAACGCCCGGGTTTACAAAAATGTGCCTAATATTGTATAACTGTTAGTATGAGAGTAGGCATGAGTCAGTTGAGATAATGGACATATATATTAGCGGAAGTGACCGGTGAATAGGAGCGCTCGGTCAGTGATGAGAAATTGCCCTTACGAACAAAAAAAAAAACATCATGAAGTTGGCCCGTGGCCTCGCATACTTAAAATAAAAGAATGTTGTTAGGCTAGAACAGTTCGTAAGAGCAAGTGTAAGCCAATCCCGATGTTGCACATGTTGCTAGCGAAGGCGGCCGGTCATTGTAAAAAAAATACACAGGAACGAAAAGCTTTGCGAGTTCACTCCGAATTCTACGAACAGAGGCTGCAACGGTCGCAACGTGTATGGATAGATAGAATAAACTTTATTTTCCAACGGATAAGGTGGTCTGCCCACCCCCCGACACGCAGGTCAGGGGGCGAGTGCCGCCGCCTCAGATGCAGGCTGGGAGGTCTTGGGTCCCCGCAGCCTCTTCAGCCAGTTGGACGAGCCGGAGCTGGAACTCAGAGTCCGAGCTGCGCAGCAGGGTCTCCCAGGTGTCTCTACTACCTATTTTGTGCGTTCCCCCGGGAGAGTACGGACATTCCCATATTATGTGGTCGAGGGTCCCTCTCGCCCCACAAAGATTACATCTATCGCTCCTGGCCTCGGGGAACATGTGGTTCGCCATAACCGGGTGCGGATACGTATATGTTTGTAGTCGTCTCCACGCGACTGCTTGTCTGTTGTTTAATCTTGGGTCTGGCGGGGATAGCAGTCTACGAGCCAATCTATAATGCTGCGTGATCTCCCCATATTTTAGCATGCGCCCTCCCCTCCTTCGGTCATTGAGGGGCCCCGTAGCGGCTCGGCGGTAGAGATCTCGAGCCAGCTCGTGGGCCGCCTCGTTGCCGGGGACGGCTTCGTGCGCCGGAGTCCAACTTATTTGAATTTTTCTATCTAACTTTCTCTGGCCTAGGATTCTGGCCGCTAAGGGCGAGATCCTTCCCTTGCTAAAATTTTTTATGGCAGTTTTGCTTTCACTGATCACAAATTTCGCGTCCGTTCCAGCCCAAGCTAATGCGATCGCAATTTCCTCGGCAACTTCTATGTTGCGCCCGCACAGAGTGACAGCGGTCACGGGAATACCCCGGCCGCTGACGGCCGTTGCCACCGTAAAACTGCCGCTATCTCCCGCCGCGTCTACATAGGTCACCTCATGTTCCGAAATATTACCGAATCTAATTTTTAATGCTTCGGCTCGTTTATGCCTCCTGTCTTTGCTGCCAAAAAAACATGCACCTGGAACATAGAAACGTGCATGGAACCACTTTGCAAGCAACCATGCCTCATAATAGAAACTCAGTCACTTACATTGGGTCATCGCCGTATATTCAAGTACTTAGCATATCAAGTTTCCGAATCGAACACTTCGTCTAAAGAGGGGCATTCAAATTGAGATTACCCGCAGGGGCGTCTGCGTAAGCAGGCGTTTGGTGTGTTGCGACAGCACGTACCCTAGAACACAAGGGTTGGAACCTCCCGTGTGTAGCCGTGCGCGGCTTAGCCGCGTCTGGGGAAAGGGGGATCCTGGGGGCTAAGCAGATGCCGGGTGTTGGGATCTTTAAGGCCCCCCGGCGGAGGCAACACACCTCTTTGGCCTCTGCTTCACGTAGACGGCACCCCCGGACTGACCCACCCGGGGGAAATCGGCAGTCGCCTTTTCCTGCCCTCCTCTCCAATTTTCGTCTTTCTCTCTCGCCTTTTTCATCTTTCCTGTCTTCTCTTCACTTCTCCTCACTTCCTAGTTTCCCGGCAGCAAGGGTTAACCTTGTGTGGCTAACCTACCTTGGTTATGTCATATTAGGTTATAGTTGAGGTGTACAGCCGGCGTGGGCAGGACTTACTTGCGAGTTCCTGTCCCGACCCCTCGTTGGGCTCCATGGTGGGCGGCTGGCATCACGACCGAACATTAAACGCACTTTATGGCTCCACCTCTCAGAAAATGATCGCACTCCAAAAAGAGTGCGGACCGAGGACATAACTTCTCAATGCTTCCAAAAAACAAACGAACATTTCCCCAGGTATCATGTCATACATAGTGAAGATCCAGATCAACCAGCTCGAAAAATGTCCCCATTCATAGTATCAAAATCTCTGACTTACGCCCTGGGCCTTGGCTACAAGGTGACGAAGCTGGCCAGTGGCGACCTACTGCTCCAAATCCGAGACAAAGCACAATACTCGAAACTCCCAAACTTAGTGTCCTTTGGAGACGTCCGGGTAACCGTAACTACTCACCACTCACTAAACACAGTCAAAGGAGTAATATCTGAGCACGATTTCCTGAACCTTTCTGAAGAAAAGATGTTGGATGGTCTGAAAGACCAGAATGTCACCGAAGTCCATCGTATTAAAATCCAAAGAGAAGACAAGGAAGTACCTACAAAACACATAGTCCTGACCTTTGCCTCCAGCCAACTCCCCGAATCCATAGAAGTAGGCTATCTTAGAATAACTGTAAGACCATACATTCCAAATCCGAGACGATGTTTCAAATGTCAAAGATTCGGCCATGGCTCTCAGAGCTGTCGTGGCCGCCAAACATGTGCCAAATGTTCATCACATGCTCATGAATCCGTGGACTGTACCGCTGCACCACTGTGCGCGAACTGTGAAGGGGATCACCCCGCGTACTCGAGATCATGTCCGACCTGGAAGAAAGAGAAGGAAAGCATAACGATCAAGACCAAGGAAAACATAACTTATCGAGAGGCACGAAAACGACACTCCTCAACATTTCAATTCAAAGCAAAAACAAATTTCGCCGATGTGGTGCGCAGGGGCGGCACACCACACCAGGCCTCGGCCACCGCCCAGGCAAAGCCTGAGGCAGGGCCACTCCCGCCCCCGGCAGACGCAGCGAAGGCTGCTCTGCCACCTCTGAACAAAGGCGCGCCGGCCTATCAGTCGGCCGCCCGCAAGGCTTCCCCCAGTCGAGAGAAGCCCACAAACCGTACACCCGCGGGTTCACCGCGGAAGTCCAGAGCCTCTAGTGAGGCAATGGACATAACACAAAACTCGCCTCTGCTGCAGCAGAAGCACAGCTCCCTGGAGCGAAAAAGAAAAGAAAGAACCCCAGTATTGGCACCCCGAAAACCAGCATCCTAATTTTTTAACTACACTCATCAAACATGGCGTTCCTTATACAGTGGAACTGCCGAGGACCAATAAATAACTACAGTGACATAAAAGAACTGTTAAACACACTGTCCCGGGTGGCTTTATGCTTACAGGAGACCAACTTAGGTCCCAAACAAAAAAACATTTTAAACAAGTACCATGTCTTTCGGTCTGACCGAGAACACGCAAGTAGACTGTCTGGAGGTGTTGCTATTGTAATTAAGACTGGTATTGCAACCGAAGAAATCAAACTTAAAACCAAATACGAAGCTGTTGCTGTCACTGTCATTCATTTTAGGACGATCACAATATGCAATATATATCTTGAGCCACACCTAACAGTAACACTTAATGATTTAGAAACCCTTTTAGAACAGCTACCAGAGCCGTACCTGCTAGTTGGTGATTTTAACGCCCACTCCGGTTTTTGGGGAAGTGCACACACTGATGCGAGAGGCCGTATTTTAGAAGATTTTATTTTAAGTAATAATGTTTGCCTCCTAAACACCGGCAAAAGTACATACTGCTCTCCGAGCACAGGAAAAAAGAGTTCCATAGATTTGTCTTTTAGTTCACCATCTGTTTTTAGCGATTTTAAATGGGATGTCATCGACAACCCATACGGCAGCGATCATCTGCCTGTATTAATCAGCCTAACCTCTCCACCACAAGTCATCCCAACCAAACCACGACGGTGGAAGTTACATTTAGCCGACTGGGCACATTTTAAGGAAAGGGCCAGCTTAGATAAAATAGTTTTAGATGATTTAAGCATAGACGAACTGAATGAAGCTATCACCAACTGTGTTTTAACCGCTGCACGCCTAGCAATTCCTCAGTCGTCAGGAGTAGTAAAAGAGAATCACAAAATTTGGTACACACAAGAATGCCGAGACGCAAAAAGGAGACAAAACAAAGCCTGGGGAATTTTTCGTAGGCACCCAACACAGGAAAATTTCATCAAGTTCAAAAAGTTCAGAGCAAAAGCCCTGTATATTCGCCGTAATGCAGAAAAAATTTCACGGCAAGGTTACGTGTCCTCAATAAGTAGCACAATTACATCAAAACAAACGTGGGAGATGGTAAAAAAGATAAATGGCAGCTACTCCCCATTCACGGTTCCATTTCTCTCTCACCCTGGTATACAGACAAATATAAAAGAACAGGCAGGTATTCTGGGTGAATATTCTTCTGCGGTCTCCAGTTCATCTCACTATTCAGAATCATTCCTGAAATACAAAAACACAGCTGAAAGACAAAGACTGCCGACAAGTGGCGGTACAACTGAACCCTATAATAACTTACTTACAGTTCAGGTAATTAATAGAGTACTGTCCGCTGGTAAGCAAACTGCACCTGGCCCAGACGAAATACATTATCATATGTTAGCTCATCTCTCTGAACCGGCTGTGGAGGCACTTTTAAATTTTTTTAACAAAGTTTGGGCATCGGGGAAACTTCCCGAAGCCTGGAAGATGGCCATTATTGTTCCATTATTAAAACCCGGAAAACCATCCACCCTTCCTAGCAGCTATAGGCCCATAGCTCTGACTAGCTGTCTAGCAAAGTCCTTTGAAAGTCTATTGAATATCAGATTAACATTTGTTTTAGAAGGCCGGGAGCTCCTGGATGTCCATCAATGTGGTTTTAAAAAGGCTTGCTCCACTCCCGACCACCTTGTCCGTCTTGAAAATACTGTTCGTGAAGCTTTTATACACAGACAACACTGTCTATCTGTCTTCTTCGATTTGGAGAGAGCATACGATACAACGTGGAGGTTTGAGATCATTCAGGGCCTGGCTGAACTGGGCATCCGCGGCAGGATGTTGAACTGCCTGAAGGACTTCTTGTCTAACCGTACATTTCATGTCCGCCTTGGCTCAACCCTTTCAAGGAATTTTATCCACGCAAATGGAGTACCTCAGGGATGTATTTTGAGTGCAACACTCTTCATTGTAAAAAAATGAATTCTATCAGGAAAATAATTCCAAGATCCGTTATGTATTCTCTCTATGTAGATGATCTCCAGATAGCTTGCACATCCTCGAACATATCAACATGCGAACGACAAATACAGCTAACAATAAACAAACTAGCAACATGGGAAGACAGAATTGGTTTCCGTTTTCCCTACAGAAATCGGTGGCCATTCTTTTCTCACTCAGACGAGGCACACAAATAGATCCCACCCTACACCTGAACGAAATAGATATACCCGTAAAGAATGAACATAAATTTCTAGGTGTAACATTTGGCAGGAAGCTCACCTTCCTGCCTCACATAAATGCTTAGAAAAAGAAAGCTTCTCAGTCCCTGAACATACTCAAAGTGCTGTCGAGAAAACATTGGGGAGCCGATAGGACTTGTCTCTTACAAATTTACCGCTCTGTAGTACGCTCTACCCTAGATTATGGGTGTATAGTGTATGGGTCAGCAAGACCATCGTACCTGAAACGGCTAGATCCAGTACGTAATTTAGGTTTGCGTCTCTTCACTGGTGTATACAGGATATCACCCATAAACAGTCTCCATGTAGAAACCAATGAGCCATCACTTACAGATAGAAGAGCCATGTTCACATGCTCGTACATTCTAAAAATCCGTTCGCTTCCCAAACACCTATGTTACCCCATAGTCACAAAGTGCCAATCAAGAACACTGTTTAACAACAAACCACAAGCTATTAGGCCACTCCTCCTGCGTTTCGAAGAGATGTGCCAAAACCTCGGCATGCTAGACATATTGCCAAACATTGCCCAAAGGCGAGGTCGACTGCCGCCATGGCACAATTTTTCAGAAATCTGTGATTTCACTCTGACACACTTCCGTAAAAAACAAGTTCCGCAACAACATATAATACAAGAATTCCTCACACTTGAAGAAAAGTACAGTAATTTTGCAGCTTTTTACACAGACGGTTCAAAAACAGATGCTTATGTAGGAAGCGCAGCAGTACAGGGGAATTGGAATAAAATAGTAAGACTTCCACAGTGTGCTTCCATCTTCACTGCGGAAAGTTATGCCATCTGGGTAGCCATAGAAAAAATAGTAAATGAGAGACTCACCAACAGTGTTATTTACACAGACTCACTGAGTGTGCTCACGGCCTTTCATTCTGGAAATGCAATGCCTCCTCTTCTTCGAGACCTCATACACAGTATTACAGCAGCCACAGCTCAAGGCCAAAACATCAGGCTCTGCTGGGTACCACGTCATGTCGGCATAAAAGGCAATGAAAGAGCGGATTTGTGCGCTGCTCAAGCTTACGGCAAGCAAATTAAGAATGTAAATATGCCCTATAGAGATTGCATGAACTTACTACATACTAATGCAAGGGAAAAATGGCAGTCCACTTGGAACAACGAACGAAATAACAAGCTACAATTAATAAAACCAGTTCTAGGTGAATGGAAGTCATGCGTGCACCAGAAGCGTTTCAAGGAAGTCATTATCTGCCGTCTCCGTATAGGTCACACACACATTACACACAACTTTCTGCTGAAGAAAGAAGACAAACCAATTTGCACTTGCGGAGAGGAACTTACAGTCAATCACATTTTAATTTCTTGTTGTAAACTGGAAAAGCTACGGAAAAAGTGCTTTTCCCCGTTTTATAACCAATGCATCCCTTTTGACCCAGCACTGCTCTTGAGTGATAATGCAATTGTGGATATGTCTAGCGCCTTTAGATTTTTAACAGAAGCTGGTTTTCTTAAAAATATGTAAATCATCACGCAGTACTTCACCTCATACACCACAGCCATTTCTCATTCCTGAGAAAAAGGCTGAGGACTTTATTTGATTGGTTAGGAGCCTCGAGATCCTTGCCCTGGCAAGGATGGCCACTGAGGTTACCCGACCACCTTTAAAAGTTTTATCAGTACCCATTGTTACAATCTTTTTCTTACTCCATCACGAGGTAACTCTAACTATTTGGGCACTCAACACCCCTCATATTATTTACATTTTTATAAAATTACACGGAAAATCCTCCTATACCTCGAGCTTGGCGCATGATGGCCTTAGTTGCCTATGTGCCATAAAACACAACACAGCAACACAACTACATCAAATTGAGATTAGCCATTTTCAACATTCACTTAGCATGAATTTCTCTCTTTCTTCTTTATTTGTTTCTTTGTAGTATGCTATGGGTGAGATACGTGCCCTTTTCTCTTTTTAGACGTATAAAATGCACAAGGGGACAACACGCTCTCCCCGTCAGAAAAGGAGTCCATGGTCGTTACGAAAGTGCGCACCGAAGTACTATAGAAAAGGTTAATAACTGCGTGTAAAGAAAGAAAGCAAACAAAGAAGGAAGACACCAGCTGCGCGGGCGCCCCGCTTCGCTAGAGTTCATCGCGTGAAGGCGGTAAAGGGCCGCGCCCAAGGTCATTCTCCCGATATCGCAGCAGGGGTTAATCTCACCCAGCCGGTGGGCGTGCGCGGGGACATGCGTGCAGGTCATTACCGTAGAGCGAGTAAGAAGAGGGTGTCAAGTTGAAAGGCGAGCTTCCCCTTTGCTTCTTACACGCTTTGCCCATGATGAGTTTTCCCAGGGGATCTAGCGGATAGTAGGGATACGTCGGAGCGTTTTCAAAAACGAGCTGCACTGTTGCTGCCACAATCATCGTCGTCAGTTATGTGTCAATTATCACTTTAATCGTCAGTCATCACTTGCCTTATTTAGCACTCTGTCATTGCTGATGGAAAGAGGACGCACGTAAGGCACATGAGGATTACACTGTTTATTTCTTAACCAAATGTATGTAAGAAGATTTTGGCGCCTCGTCGAGGCACCGCCAACTCCTCTACTCCGAAGCGGATAAAGAAAGATGGACGGACGCTCTTGGTATAACAAGGCCACAGCAACGCAAAAGCACTCACAAACGGCTTCCCGTGAGCAGTTCGCAAGTCGATTATTGTAGCGACACAAGATAAGCTGCAAACGATGGAATGTTTTTCTTAGACGGTAGAATCATGACACGCGAGATAAGCCGGTTCATGTATAAGAAATCTTGCAGCTGTTAAAATACAATTTATGCGATTTGAATAAACAAGCAAACCAGAAATAATGCCAAGCCCAGTGGAATCCCAAAGGAGATTGATACAATTTTGAGCACGATTTCCTGTTTCTGTCAGTGCCGAGAATGACAAAAGCAATGCTTGAGTCGCTGTCTTCCTGAGAATGGGGGGAGGGGGAAGTGATAGGAAACCTGAACCTGGATAAGTGCGACTCTTGTGGAAGTACAAAAAGGAACCGAACATCTTATGTGCCTTTGTTCTTATTTAGTCGTCTAGCGCCGCGCTCTCCAGACAGCAATAAACCGGTTGGAATCAAGACGATTGTCAGACTGCGAAAACTCTTGGATCACCGCCACGTTTGTCGCTATCCCAGAAAGCGACGGGAGCGTTATTGGTGTCGACAACGAAGTCGACAGCCGTCCGTGCGCGATCGTAGGCGCGCTTAACCGTGTCAGGTTAACTTGTCTGATCTTCCTTTCTCTCCTCTCCTTCCCTTTCTCACTGCGATGCCGCGCTTTTACGACGGCTGTTGTGCGAATGCGAAGCTGAATCACCGCTGGAACTGTCGAGCTGTCCTTCTGCTCACGAATTATCGGTGTCCGACACCGCTTACAGCTCTGGGCTCGGGCATTCGCTATGTTTGCGACCGGTCGCAGCTCTAAATGTAGGACATTAAACACGCACAATGCCTGACATTCCAAAAAGCTACCGAGTTTCCGCAACACGCCTCGTTAACGGCAGCAAGTGGGCGCTCTTCCGCGTAGTGACTGCCCGCTGAAATGGCCGGCATTATGGGAGAAGCGTTCCCTAATTCAGGGTCGCCTGCAGGCGCTGTGCAGGATTTCACGCCCGTAAGTGGGTAAGGTTAA